>NC_092765.1:62741982-62764482 GCF_047496795.1 Chiloscyllium punctatum
GAGGGACACACACACACACAGACCGGGGGAGGGACACACACACACGGGGGAGGGACACACACACACACAGGTGAGGGACACACACACGCACACACACACAGCGGGGGAGGGACACACACACACACAGCGGGGGAGGGACACACACACACACACAGTGGGGGAGGGACACACACACACACACACACAGCGGGGGAGGGACACACTCACACACACACAGCGGGGGAGGGACACAGACACACACACACAGCGGGGGAGGGACACAGACACACACACACACACAGCGGGGGAGGGACACAGACACACACACACACACAGCGGGGGAGGGACACACACACACACACAGACAGCGGGGGAGGGACACACACACACACACACACACAGCGGGGGAGGGACACACACAGCGGGGGAGGGACACACACACACACACACAGCGGGGGAGGGACACACACACACACACACAGAGCGGGGGAGGGACACACACACACACACACACACAGCGGGGGAGGTACACACACACACACAGCGGGGGAGGTATACAAACACACACACTCTCACACAGCGGGGGAGGGGGACACACACACAGCGGGGGAGGACACACACACACACACACACACAGCGGAGGAGGGACACACACACACACACACACACACACACAGCGGGGGAGGGACACACACACACACACACACACAGCGGGGGAGGGACACACACACACACACACAGCGGGGGAGGGACACACACACACACAGAGCGGGGGAGGGACACACACACACACAGAGCGGGGGAGGGACACACACACACGGGGGAGGGACACACACACACGTGAGGGACACACACACGCACACACACACAGCGGGGGAGGGACACACACACACACACAGCGGGGGAGGGACACACACACACACACACACACACACACACACACACACAGTGGGGGAGGGACACACACACACACACACAGCGGGGGAGGGACACACTCACACACACACACAGCGGGGGAGGGACACACACACACACACACACACAGCGGGGGAGGGACACACACACACACACACAGCGGGGGAGGGACACACACACACACACACACACAGCGGGGGAGGGACACACACACACACAGCGGGGGAGGGACATACACACGCACACAGCGGGGGAGGGACACACAAACACACACACAGCGGGGGAGGGACACACACACATACACACACACACACACACAGCGGGGGAGGGACACAAACACACACACACACACAAACCGCGAGGGAGAGACACACACACACACACAGCGGGGGAGGGACACACACACACATACACACAGCGGGGGAGGGACACACACACACACACACACACACACAGCGGGGGAGGGACACACACACACACACAGCGGGGGAGGGACACACACACACACACACACACAGCGGGGGAGGTACACACACACACACACACAGCGGGGGAGGGACACACACACACAGCGGGGGAGGGACACAAACACACACACACACACACACACCGCGAGGGAGGGAGACACACACACACACACAGCGGGGGAGGGACACACACACACACACACACACACAGCGGGGGAGGGACACACACACACACGCTCACACACAGCGGGGGAGCGACACACACACACAGCGGGGGAGGGACACACACACACACAGCGGGGGAGCGACACACACACACACCCACACACTCACAGCGGGGGAGGGACACACACACACACACACACAGCGGGGGAGGGACACACACACACACAGCGGGGGAGGGACACACACACACACACAGCGGGGGAGGGACACACACACAGCGGGGGAGTTACATACACACACACACACAGCGGGGGAGGTACACACACACACACAGCGGGGAGGGACACACACACACACACACACACACACAGCGGGGGAGGGACACACACACACACACACACAGCGGGGGTGGGACACACACACACACACGGGGGAGGGACACACTCACACACACACAGCGGTGGAGGGACACACTCACACACACACACACAGCGGGGGAGGTACACACACACACACACACACAGCGGGGGAGGGACACACACACACACACAGCGGGGGAGGGACACACACACACACACACACAGAGCGGGGGCCGGACACACACACACACACACACATCGGGGGAGGGACACACACACACACAGCGGGGGAGGGATATTTACACACACACACTCACACAGCGGAGGAGGGACACACACACACACACACACTCACAGCGGGGGAGGGACACACACACACACACAGCGGGGGAGGGACACACACACACACACACAGCGGGGGAGGGACACACACACACACAGAGCGGGGGAGGGACACACACACACACAGACCGGGGGAGGGACACACACACACGGGGGAGGGACACACACACACACAGGTGAGGGACACACACACGCACACACACACAGCGGGGGAGGGACACACACACACACAGCGGGGGAGGGACACACACACACACACACAGTGGGGGAGGGACACACACACACACACACACAGCGGGGGAGGGACACACTCACACACACACAGCGGGGGAGGGACACAGACACACACACACACACAGCGGGGGAGGGACACAGACACACACACACACACAGCGGGGGAGGGACACACACACACACACACACAGCGGGGGAGGGACACACACACACACACACACACAGCGGGGGAGGGACACACACAGCGGGGGAGGGACACACACACACACACAGCGGGGGAGGGACACACACACACACACACAGAGCGGGGGAGTGACACACACACACACACACACACAGCGGGGGAGGTACACACACACACACAGCGGGGGAGGTATACAAACACACACACACTCACACAGCGGGGGAGGGACACACACACACAGCGTGGGAGGACACACACACACACACACACACACAGCGGAGGAGGGACACACACACACACACACACACACACAGCGGGGGAGGGACACACACACACACACACAGCGGGGGAGGGACACACACACACACACACAGCGGGGGAGGGACACACACACACACAGAGCGGGGGAGGGACACACACACACACAGAGCGGGGGAGGGACACACACACACGGGGGAGGGACACACACACACACACACAGGTGAGGGACACACACACGCACACACACACAGCGGGGGAGGGACACACACACACACAGCGGGGGAGGGACACACACACACACACACACAGTGGGGGAGGGACACACACACACACACACAGCGGGGGAGGGACACACTCACACACACACACAGCGGGGGAGGGACACACACACACACACACACACAGCGGGGGAGGGACACACACACACACACACAGCGGGGGAGGGACACACACACAGCGGGGGAGGGACACACACACACACACACAGCGGGGGAGGGACATACACACACACACAGCGGGGGAGGGACACACAAACACACACACAGCGGGGGAGGGACACACACACACACACACACACACACACACAGCGGGGGAGGGACACAAACACACACACACACACAACCCGCGAGGGAGGGACACACACACACACACAGCGGGGGAGGGACACACACACACATACACACAGCGGGGGAGGGACACACACACACACACACACACACACAGCGGGGGAGTGACACACACACACACGCACACACACAGCGGGGGAGCGACACACACACAGCGGGAGAGGGACTCACACACACACCCACACACATCGGGGGAGGGACACACACACACACAGCGGGGGAGGGACACACACACAGCGCGGGAGGGACACAAACACACACACACACACACCGCGAGGGAGGGACACACACAGCGGGGGAGGGACACACACACACATACACACAGCGGGGGAGGGACACACAAACACACACACACACAGCGGGGGAGGGACACACACACACACGCACACGCACAGCGGGGGAGCGACACACACACACAGCGGGGGAGGGACACACTCACACACACACACAGCGGGGGAGGGACACACTCACACACACACACACACACAGCGGGGGAGGGACACACTCACACACACACACACACACACAGCGGGGGAGGGACACCCACACACACACACACACAGCGGGGGAGGGACACACACACACACACACGGCGGTGGAGGGACACCCACACACACACACACACAGCGGGGGAGGGACACACACATACACACACACACACAGCGGGGGAGGGACAACACACACACACAGCGGGGGAGGGAAACACTCACACACACACACACACACAGCGGGGGAGGGACACACACACACACACACACAGCGGGGGAGGGACACACACACACACACAAACACAGCGGGGGAGGGACCCCACACACCCACACACACACACACACACACAGCGGGGGAGGGACACACACATACACACACACACAGCGGGGGAGGGACAACACACACACACAGCGGGGGAGGGACACACTCACACACACACACAGCGGGGGAGGGACACACTCACACACACACACACACACAGCGGGGGAGGGACACACTCACACACACACACACAGCGGGGGAGGGACACCCACACACACACACAGCGGGGGAGGGACACACACACACACACACATACACACAGCGGGGGAGGGACACACACACACAGCGGGGGAGCGACACACACAAACACACACACACTCACAGCGGGGGAGTGACACACACACACACACACACAGCGGGGGAGGGACACACACACACAGCGGTGGAGGGACACACACACACACAAACAGCGGGGGAGGGACACACACACAAACACACAGCGGGGGAGGGACACACACACACACACACACAGCGGGGGAAGGACACACACACACTAACAGCGGGGGAGGCACACACACACACACACACACACACACACACACACACACGGGGGAGGGACACACTCACACACACACAGCGGTGGAGGGACACACTCACACACACACGCACAGCGGGGGAGGGACACACACACACACACACAGCGGGGGAGGGACACACACACACACACACAGCGAGGGAGGGACACACACACACAGCGCGGGAGGGACACACACACATACACACAGCTGGGGAAGGGACACACACACACACACACAGCGGGGGAGGGACACACACACACACAGCGGGGGAGGGACACACACACACACACAGCGGGGGAGGGACACTCACACACACACACACACAGCGGGGGAGGGACACACACATACACAAACAGCGGGGGAGCGACAACTGACACACACAGCGGGGGAGGGACACACTCACACACAAACAGCGGGGGAGGGACACACTCACACACACACACAGCGGGGGAGGGACACACACACACACACACAGCGGAGGAGGAACACACACACACAGCGGGGGAGGGACACACACACACACACACACACACTCACAGCGGGGGAGTGACACACACACACACACACACAGCGGGGGAGGGACACACACACACACACAGCGGTGGAGGGACACACACACACACACACAGCGGGGGAGCGACACACACACAAACACACAGCGGGGGAGGGACACACACACACACACACAGCGGGGGTGGGACACACACACACGGGGGAGGGACACACTCACACACACACAGCGGTGGAGAGACACACTCACACACACACACACAGCGGGGGAGGGACACACACACACACAGCGGGGGAGGGACACACACACACACACACACACACACACACACACAGCGAGGGAGGGACACACACACACACACAGCGCGGGAGGGACACACACACATACACACAACTGGGGAAGGGACACACACACACACACACACACACACACAACGGGGGAGTGACACACACACACACAGCGGGGGAGGGACACACACACACACACACAGCGGGGGAGGGACACTCACACACACACACACACACAGCGGGGGAGGGACACACACATACACACACACACAGCGGGGGAGCGACAACTGACACACACAGCGGGGGAGGGACACACTCACACACAAACAGCGGGGGAGGGACACACTCACACACACACACAGCGGGGGAGGGACACACACACACACACACACAGCGGAGGAGGGACACACACACACACACACACAGCGGAGGAGGGACACACACACACACACAGCGGAGGAGGGACACACACACCCACACACAGCGGGGGAGGGACACACACACACACACACAGCGGGGGAGGGACACACACACACACACACACAGCGGGGGAGGGACACACACACACACACACACAGCGGGGGAGGGACACACACACACACACAAACACAGTGGGGGAGGGACACACACACACACACACAGCAGGGGAGGGACACAAACACACACACACACAGCGGGGGAGGGACACACACACACATACACACAGCGGGGGAGGGACACACACACACACACACACACAGCGGGGGAGGGACACATACACACACACACACAGCGGGGGAGGGACACACACACACACACACACAGCGGGGGAGGGACACACACACACACACACACAGCGGGGGAGGGTCACACACACACACGCACACACACACACAGCGGGGAGGGACACACACACACACACACACACACACACACAGCGGGGGAGGGACACACACACACACACAGCGTGGGAGGGACACACACACACACACACACAGCGGGGGAGGTACACACACACACACACACACAGCGGGGGAGGGACACACACACACAGCGGGGGAGGGACACAAACACACACACACACACACACCGCGAGGGAGGGACACACACACACACAAAGCGGGGGAGGGACACACACACACACACACACACACACACACACACACACAGCGGGGGAGGGACACACACACACACGCTCACACACAGCGGGGGAGCGACACACACACACAGCGGGGGAGGGACACACACACACACAGCGGGGGAGCGACACACACACACACACACACACTCACAGCGGGGGAGGGACACACACACACACACACACAGCGGGGGAGGGACACACACACACACAGCGGGAAGGGTCACACACACACACACAGCGGGGGAGGGACACACACACAGCGGGGGAGTTACACACACACACACACACAGCGGGGGAGGTACACACACACACACAGCGGGGAGGGACACACACACACACACACACACAGCGGGGGAGGGACACACACACACACACATAGCGGGGGTGGGACACACACACACACACGGGGGAGGGACACACTCACACACACACAGCGGTGGAGGGACACACTCACACACACACACACAGCGGGGGAGGGACACACACACACACACACACAGCGGGGGAGGGACACACACACACACACACAGCGGGGGAGGGACACACACACACACACACAGAGCGGGGGCCGGACACACACACACACACACACGTCGGGGGAGGGACACACACACACACAGCGGGGGAGGGATACAAACACACACACACTCACACAGCGGAGGAGGGACACACACACACAGCGGGGGAGGGACACACACACACACACACAGCGGGGGAGGGACACACACACACACAGAGCGGGGGAGGGACACACACACACGGGGGAGGGACACACACACACACACACAGGTGAGGGACACACACACGCACACACACACAGCGGGGGAGGGACACACACACACACAGCGGGGGAGGGACACACACACACACACACACACAGTGGGGGAGGGACACACACACACACACACACAGCGGGGGAGGGACACACTCACACACACACAGCGGGGGAGGGACACAGACACACACACACACACAGCGGGGGAGGGACACACACACACACACACACAGCGGGGGAGGGACACACACACACACACACACAGCGGGGGAGGGACACACACACACACACACACAGCGGGGGAGGGACACACACACACACACACAGCGGGGGAGGGACACACACACACACACACACACAGAGCGGGGGAGGGACACACACACACACACACACAGCGGGGGAGGGACACACACACACACAGCGGGGGAGGTATACAAACACACACACACTCACACAGCGGGGGAGGGACACACACACACAGCGGGGGAGGACACACACACACACACACACACAGCGGAGGAGGGACACACACACACACACACAGCGGGGGAGGGACACACACACACACACAGCGGGGGAGGGACACACACACACACACACAGCGGGGGAGGGACACACACACACACAGAGCGGGGGAGGGACACACACACACACAGAGCGGGGGAGGGACACACACACACGGGGGAGGGACACACACACACACACACAGGTGAGGGACACACACACGCACACACACACAGCGGGGGAGGGACACACACACACACACACACACACACACAGTGGGGGTGGGACACACACACACACACACAGCGGGGGAGGGACACACTCACACACACACAGCGGGGGAGGGACACAGACACACACACACACACAGCGGGGGAGGGACACACACACACACACACAGCGGGGGAGGGACACACACACACACACACACAGCGGGGGAGGGACACACACACACACACACACAGCGGGGGAGGGACACACACACACACACAGCGGGGGAGGGACACACAAACACACACACAGCGGGGGAGGGACACACACACACACACACACACACACACAGCAGGGGAGGGACACAAACACACACACACACACAAACCGCGAGGGAGGGACACACACACACACACACAGCGGGGGAGGGACACACACACACATACACACAGCGGGGGAGGGACACACACACACACACACACACACACAGCGGGGGAGGGACACACACACACACGCACACACACAGCGGGGGAGCGACACACACACAGCGGGAGAGGGACTCACACACACACCCACACACATCGGGGGAGGGACACACACACACACACACACACACAGCGGGGGAGGGACACACACACAGCGCGGGAGGGACACAAACACGCACACACACACACACCGCGAGGGAGGGACACACACAGCGGGGGAGGGACACACACACACATACACACAGCGGGGGAGGGACACACACAGCGGGGGAGGGACACACACACACATACTCACAGCGGGGGAGGGACACACAAACACACACACACACAGCGGGGGAGGGACACACACACACACGCACACGCACAGCGGGGGAGCGACACACACACACAGCGGGGGAGGGACACACTCACACACACACACAGCGGGGGAGGGACACACTCACACACACACACACACAGCGGGGGAGGGACACCCACACACACACACACACAGCGGGGGAGGGACACACACACACACACACGGCGGTGGAGGGACACCCACACACACACACACACAGCGGGGGAGGGACACACACACACACACATAGCGGGGGTGGGACACACACACACACACGGGGGAGGGACACACTCACACACACACAGCGGTGGAGGGACACACTCACACACACACACACAGCGGGGGAGGGACACACACACACACACACACAGCGGGGGAGGGACACACACACACACACACAGCGGGGGAGGGACACACACACACACACACAGAGCGGGGGCCGGACACACACACACACACACACGTCGGGGGAGGGACACACACACACACAGCGGGGGAGGGATACAAACACACACACACTCACACAGCGGAGGAGGGACACACACACACAGCGGGGGAGGGACACACACACACACACACAGCGGGGGAGGGACACACACACACACAGAGCGGGGGAGGGACACACACACACGGGGGAGGGACACACACACACACACACAGGTGAGGGACACACACACGCACACACACACAGCGGGGGAGGGACACACACACACACAGCGGGGGAGGGACACACACACACACACACACACAGTGGGGGAGGGACACACACACACACACACACAGCGGGGGAGGGACACACTCACACACACACAGCGGGGGAGGGACACAGACACACACACACACACAGCGGGGGAGGGACACACACACACACACACACAGCGGGGGAGGGACACACACACACACACACACAGCGGGGGAGGGACACACACACACACACACACAGCGGGGGAGGGACACACACACACACACACAGCGGGGGAGGGACACACACACACACACACACACAGAGCGGGGGAGGGACACACACACACACACACACAGCGGGGGAGGGACACACACACACACAGCGGGGGAGGTATACAAACACACACACACTCACACAGCGGGGGAGGGACACACACACACAGCGGGGGAGGACACACACACACACACACACACAGCGGAGGAGGGACACACACACACACACACAGCGGGGGAGGGACACACACACACACACAGCGGGGGAGGGACACACACACACACACACAGCGGGGGAGGGACACACACACACACAGAGCGGGGGAGGGACACACACACACACAGAGCGGGGGAGGGACACACACACACGGGGGAGGGACACACACACACACACACAGGTGAGGGACACACACACGCACACACACACAGCGGGGGAGGGACACACACACACACACACACACACACACAGTGGGGGTGGGACACACACACACACACACAGCGGGGGAGGGACACACTCACACACACACAGCGGGGGAGGGACACAGACACACACACACACACAGCGGGGGAGGGACACACACACACACACACAGCGGGGGAGGGACACACACACACACACACACAGCGGGGGAGGGACACACACACACACACACACAGCGGGGGAGGGACACACACACACACACAGCGGGGGAGGGACACACAAACACACACACAGCGGGGGAGGGACACACACACACACACACACACACACACACAGCAGGGGAGGGACACAAACACACACACACACACAAACCGCGAGGGAGGGACACACACACACACACACAGCGGGGGAGGGACACACACACACATACACACAGCGGGGGAGGGACACACACACACACACACACACACACAGCGGGGGAGGGACACACACACACACGCACACACACAGCGGGGGAGCGACACACACACAGCGGGAGAGGGACTCACACACACACCCACACACATCGGGGGAGGGACACACACACACACACACACACACAGCGGGGGAGGGACACACACACAGCGCGGGAGGGACACAAACACGCACACACACACACACCGCGAGGGAGGGACACACACAGCGGGGGAGGGACACACACACACATACACACAGCGGGGGAGGGACACACACAGCGGGGGAGGGACACACACACACATACTCACAGCGGGGGAGGGACACACAAACACACACACACACAGCGGGGGAGGGACACACACACACACGCACACGCACAGCGGGGGAGCGACACACACACACAGCGGGGGAGGGACACACTCACACACACACACAGCGGGGGAGGGACACACTCACACACACACACACACAGCGGGGGAGGGACACCCACACACACACACACACAGCGGGGGAGGGACACACACACACACACACGGCGGTGGAGGGACACCCACACACACACACACACAGCGGGGGAGGGACACACACATACACACACACACAGCGGGGGAGGGACAACACACACACACAGCGGCGGAGGGAAACACTCACACACACACACACACACAGCGGGGGAGGGACACACACACACACACACACAGCGGGGGAGGGACACACACACACACACAAACACAGCGGGGGAGGGACACCCACACACCCACACACACACACACACACACAGCGGGGGAGGGACACACACATACACACACACACACAGCGGGGGAGGGACAACACACACACACAGCGGGGGAGGGACACACTCACACACACACACAGCGGGGGAGGGACACACTCACACACACACACACACACAGCGGGGGAGGGACACACTCACACACACACACACAGCGGGGGAGGGACACCCACACACACACACACACACAGCGGGGGAGGGACACACACACACACACACACAGCGGGTGAGGGACACACACACACACACACGGCGGTGGAGGGACACCCACAAACACACACACACAGCGGGGGAGGGACACACACATACACACACACACAGTGGGGGAGGGACAACACACACACACAGCGGGGGAGGGAAACACTCACACACACTCACACAGCGGGGGAGGGACACACACACACACACACACACAGCGGGGGAGGGACACACACACACACACAAACACAGCGACGGAGGGACACACACGCACACACACAGCGGGGGAGGGACACACACCCACACACACAGCGGGGGAGCGACACACACACAGCGGGGGAGGGACACACACACACAGCGGGGGAGGGACACACACACACACCCACACACACACAGCGGGGGAGGGACACACACACACGGGGGAGGGACACACACACACAGCGGGGGAGGGACACACACACACACACACACAGCGGGGGAGGGACACACACACACACGTACACACAGCTGGGGAAGGGACACACACACACAGCGGGGGAGGGACACAAACACACACACACACACACAGCGAGGGAGGGACACACACACACACAGCGGGGGAGGGACACACACACACATACACACAGCTGGGGAAGGGACACACACACACACACACAGCGGGGGAGGGACACACACACACACAGTGGGGGAGGGACACACACACCCACACACAGCGGGGGAGGGACACACACACCCACACACAGCGGGGGAGGGACACACACACACACACACAGCGGGGGAGGGACACACACACACACACACACACACACAGCGGGGGAGGGACACACACACACACACAGCGGGGGAGGGACACACACACACACACAGCGGGGGAGGGACACAAACACACACACACACACACACCGCGACGGAGGGACACACACACACACCGCGAGTGAGGGACACACACACACACAGCGGGGGAGGGACACACTCACACACACACACACACACACAGCGGGGGAGGGACACACTCACACACACACACACACAGCGGGGGAGGGACACCCACACACACACACACACACAGCGGGGGAGGGACACACACACACACACACGGCGGTGGAGGGACACCCACACACACACACACACAGCGGGGGAGGGACACACACATACACACACACACACAGCGGGGGAGGGACAACACACACACACAGCGGGGGAGGGAAACACTCACACACACACACACACACACAGCGGGGGAGGGACACACACACACACACACACAGCGGGGGAGGGACACACACACACAAACACAGCGGGGGAGGGACACCCACACACCCACACACACACACACACACACACAGCGGGGGAGGGACACACACATACACACACACACAGCGGGGGAGGGACAACACACACACACAGCCGGGGAGGGACACACTCACACACACACACAGCGGGGGAGGGACACACTCACACACACACACACACACAGCGGGGGAGGGACACCCACACACACACACACACACAGCGGGGGAGGGACACACACACACACACACAGCGGGTGAGGGACACACACACACACACACACGGCGGTGGAGGGACACCCACAAACACACACACACAGCGGGGGAGGGACACACACATACACACACACACAGTGGGGGAGGGACAACACACACACACAGCGGGGGAGGGAAACACTCACACACACTCACACAGCGGGGGAGGGACACCCACACACACACACACAGCGGGGGAGGGACACACACACACACACACAAACACAGCGGCGGAGGGACACACACGCACACACACAGCGGGGGCGGGACACACACCCACACACACAGCGGGGGAGTGACACACACACAGCGGGGGAGGGACACACACACACAGCGGGGGAGGGACACACACACACACACACACACACACAGCGGGGGAGGGACACACACACACGGGGGAGGGACACACACACACACACACACAGCGGGGGAGGGACACACACACACACACACACAGCGGGGGAGGGACACACACACACACACACACGTACACACAGCTGGGGAAGGGACACACACACACACACAGCGGGGGAGGGACACAAACACACACACACACACACACAGCGAGGGAGGGACACACACACACACAGCGGGGGAGGGACACACACACACATACACACAGCTGGGGAAGGGACACACACACACACACACACAGCGGGGGAGGGACACACACACACACACAGCGGGGGAGGGACACACACACCCACACACAGCGGGGGAGGGACACACACACCCACACACAGCGGGGGAGGGACACACACACACACACACAGCGGGGGAGGGACACACACACACACAGCGGGGGAGGGACACACACACAGCGCGGGAGGGACACAAACACACACACACACACACCGCGAGGGAGGGACACACACAGCGGGGGAGGGACACACACACACATACACACAGCGGGGGAGGGACACACAAACACACACACACACAGCGGGGGAGGGACACACACACACACGCACACGCACAGCGGGGGAGCGACACACACACACAGCGGGGGAGGGACACACTCACACACACACACAGCGGGGGAGGGACACACTCACACACACACACACACACACAGCGGGGGAGGGACACACTCACACACACACACACACACACAGCGGGGGAGGGACACCCACACACACACACACACAGCGGGGGAGGGACACACACACACACACACGGCGGTGGAGGGACACCCACACACACACACACACAGCGTTGGAGGGACACACACACACACACACGGCGGTGGAGGGACACACACACACACACAAACACAGCGGGGGAGGGACACCCACACACCCACACACACACACACACACACAGCGGGGGAGGGACACACACATACACACACACACAGCGGGGGAGGGACAACACACACACACAGCGGGGGAGGGACACACTCACACACACACACAGCGGGGGAGGGACACACTCACACACACACACACACACAGCGGGGGAGGGACACACTCACACACACACACACAGCGGGGGAGGGACACCCACACACACACACAGCGGGGGAGGGACACACACACACATACACACAGCGGGGGAGGGACACACACACACACACACATACACACAGCGGGGGAGGGACACACACACACACACACATACACACAGCGGGGGAGGGACACACACACACACACAGCGGGGGGGCGACACACACAAACACACACACACTCACAGCGGGGGAGTGACACACACACACACACACACAGCGGGGGAGGGACACACACACACAGGGGTGGAGGGACACACACACACACAAACAGCGGGGGAGGGACACACACACAAACACACAGCGGGGGAGGGACACACACACACACACAGCGGGGGAAGGACACACACACACTAACAGCGGGGGAGGGACACACACACACACACACACACACACACACACACACACAGCGGGGGTGGGACACACACACACAGCGGGGGAGGGACACACACACACACACACAGCGGTGGAGGGACACACTCACACACACACGCACAGCGGGGGAGGGACACACACACACACACACAGCGGGGGAGGGACACACACACACACACACAGCGAGGGAGGGACACACACACACAGCGCGGGAGGGACACACACACATACACACAGCTGGGGAAGGGACACACACACACACACACAGCGGGGGAGGGACACACACACACACAGCGGGGGAGGGACACACACACACACACAGCGGGGGAGGGACACTCACACACACACACACACAGCGGGGGAGGGACACACACATACACAAACAGCGGGGGAGCGACAACTGACACACACAGCGGGGGAGGGACACACTCACACACAAACAGCGGGGGAGGGACACACTCACACGCACACACAGCGGGGGAGGGACACACACACACACACAGCGGAGGAGGAACACACACACACAGCGGGGGAGGGACACACACACACACACACTCACAGCGGGGGAGTGACACACACACACACACACAGCGGGGGAGGGACACACACACACACACAGCGGTGGAGGGACACACACACACACACACAGCGGGGGAGGGACACACACACAAACACACAGCGGGGGAGGGACACACACACACACACACACACACAGCGGGGGTGGGACACACATACACGGGGGAGGGACACACTCACACACACACAGCGGTGGAGAGACACACTCACACACACACACACAGCGGGGCAGGGACACACACACACACACACAGCGGGGGAGGGACACACACACACACACACACACACACACACACATAGCGAGGGAGGGACACACACACACACACAGCGCGGGATACACACACACATACACACAACTGGGGAAGGGACACACACACACACACACACACACACACAACGGGGGAGTGACACACACACACACACAGCGGGGGAGGGACACACACACACACACACAGCTGGGGGAGGGACACTCACACACACACACACACACACAGCGGGGGAGGGACACACACATACACACACACGCAGCGGGGGAGCGACAACTGACACACACAGCGGGGGAGGGACACACTCACACACAAACAGCGGGGGAGGGACACACTCACACACACACACACAGCGGGGGAGGGACACACACACACACACACACAGCGGAGGAGGGACACACACACACACACACACAGCGGAGGAGGGACACACACACACACACACAGCGGAGGAGGGACACACACACCCACACACAGCGGGGGAGGGACACACACACACACACACAGCGGGGGAGGGACACACACACACACACACACACAGCGGGGGAGGGACACACACACACACAAACACAGTGGGGGAGGGACACACACACACACACACAGCAGGGGAGGGACACAAACACACACACATACAGCGGGGGAGGGACACACACACACATACACACAGCGGGGGAGGGACACACACACACACACACACACAGCGGGGGAGGGACACATACACACACACACACACAGCGGGGGAGGGACACACACACACACACACACAGCGGGGGAGGGACACACACACACACACAGCGGGGGAGGGTCACACACACACACGCACACACACAGCGGGGGAGCGACACACACACACAGCGGGGGAGGGACACACACACACACACAGCGGGGGAGCGACACACACACACACACACACACACACACACACAGCGGGGAGGGACACACACACACACACACACACACACACACACAGCGGGGGAGGGACACACACACACACACAGCGTGGGAGGGACACACACACACACAGCGGGGGAGGTACACACACACACACACACAGCGGGGGAGGGACACACACACACAGCGGGGGAGGGACACAAACACACACACACACACACACACACACCGCGAGGGAGGGACACACACACACACACAGCGGGGGAGGGACACACACACACACACACACACACACACACACACAGCGGGGGAGGGACACACACACACACGCTCACACACAGCGGGGGAGCGACACACACACACAGCGGGGGAGGGACACACACACACACAGCGGGGGAGCGACACACACACACACACACACACTCACAGCGGGGGAGGGACACACACACACACACACACAGCGGGGGAGGGACACACACACACACAGCGGGGGAGGGTCACACACACACACACAGCGGGGGAGGGACACACACACAGCGGGGGAGTTACACACACACACACACACACACACACAGCGGGGAGGGACACACACACACAGCGGGGGAGGGACACACACACACACACACAGCGGGGGTGGGACACACACACACACGGGGGAGGGACACACTCACACACACACAGCGGTGGAGGGACACACTCACACACACACACACAGCGGGGGAGGGACACACACACACACACACACACAGCGGGGGAGGGACACACACACACACACACAGCGGGGGAGGGACACACACACACACACACACAGAGGGGGCCGGACACACACACACACACACACGTCGGGGGAGGGACACACACACACACAGCGGGGGAGGGATACAAACACACACACACTCACACAGCGGAGGAGGGACACACACACACACACACACACACACACACACAGCGGGGGAGGGACACACACACACACACACAGCGGGGGAGGGACACACACACACACAGAGCGGGGGAGGGACACACACACACACAGAGCGGGGGAGGGACACACACACACGGGGGAGGGACACACACACACACAGCGGGGAGGGACACACACACGCACACACACACAGCGGGGGAGGGACACACACACACACAGCGGGGGAGGGACACACACACACACACACACAGTGGGGGAGGGACACACACACACACACACACACAGCGGGGGAGGGACACACTCACACACACACAGCGGGGGAGGGACACAGACACACACACACACACAGCGGGGGAGGGACACACACACACACACAAACAGCGGGGGAGGGACACACACACACACACACACACAGCGGGTGAGGGACACACACACACACACACACAGCGGGGGAGGGACACACACACACACACACAGCGGGGGAGGGACACACACACACACACACAGAGCGGGGGAGGGACACACACACACACACACACAACGGGGGAGGGACACACACACACACAGCGGGGGAGGTATACAAACACACACACACTCACACAGCGGGGGAGGGACACACACACACAGCGGGGGAGGACACACACACACACACACACACAGCGGAGGAGGGACACACACACACACACACAGCGGGGGAGGGACACACACACACACACACAGCGGGGGAGGGACACACACACACACAGAGCGGGGGAGGGACACACACACACACACAGAGCGGGAGAGGGACACACACACACGGGGGAGGGACACACACACACACACAGGTGAGGGACACACACACGCACACACACACAGCGGGGGAGGGACACACACACACACAGCGGGGGAGGGACACACACACACACACACACACACACACACAGTGGGGGTGGGACACACACACACACACACAGCGGGTGAGGGACACACACACACACACGGCGGTGGAGGGACACCCACAAACACACACACACAGCGGGGGAGGGACACACACATACACACACACACAGTGGGGGAGGGACAACACACACACACAGCGGGGGAGGGAAACACTCACACACACTCACACAGCGGGGGAGGGACACCCACACACACACACACAGCGGGGGAGGGACACACACACACACACACAAACACAGCGGCGGAGGGACACACACGCAAACACACAGCGGGGGAGGGACACACACCCACACACACAGCGGGGGAGTGACACACACACAGCGGGGGAGGGACACACACACACAGCGGGGGAGGGACACACACACACACACACACACACACACAGCGGGGGAGGGACACACACACACGGGGGAGGGACACACACACACACACACACAGCGGGGGAGGGACACACACACACACACACACAGCGGGGGAGGGACACACACACACACACACACGTACACACAGCTGGGGAAGGGACACACACACACACACAGCGGGGGAGGGACACAAACACACACACACACACACACAGCGAGGGAGGGACACACACACACACAGCGGGGGAGGGACACACACACACATACTCACAGCTGGGGAAGGGACACACACACACACACACACAGCGGGGGAGGGACACACACACACACACAGCGGGGGAGGGACACACACACCCACACACAGCGGGGGAGGGACACACACACCCACACACAGCGGGGGAGGGACACACACACACACACACAGCGGGGGAGGGACACACACACACACAGCGGGGGAGGGACACACACACAGCGCGGGAGGGACACAAACACACACACACACACACCGCGAGGGAGGGACACACACAGCGGGGGAGGGACACACACACACATAAACACAGCGGGGGAGGGACACACAAACACACACACACACAGCGGGGGAGGGACACACACACACACGCACACGCACAGCGGGGGAGCGACACACACACACAGCGGGGGAGGGACACACTCACACACACACACAGCGGGGGAGGGACACACTCACACACACACACACACACACAGCGGGGGAGGGACACACTCACACACACACACACACACACAGCGGGGGAGGGACACCCACACACACACACACACAGCGGGGGAGGGACACACACACACACACACGGCGGTGGAGGGACACCCACACACACACACACACAGCGTTGGAGGGACACACACACACACACACGGTGGTGGAGGGACACACACACACACACAAACACAGCGGGGGAGGGACACCCACACACCCACACACACACACACACAGCGGGGGAGGGACACACACATACACACACACACAGCGGGGGAGGGACAACACAGACACACAGCGGGGGAGGGACACACTCACACACACACACAGCGGGGGAGGGACACACTCACACACACACACACACACAGCGGGGGAGGGACACACTCACACACACACACACAGCGGGGGAGGGACACCCACACACACACACAGCGGGGGAGGGACACACACACACATACACACAGCGGGGGAGGGACACACACACACACACACATACACACAGCGGGGGAGGGACACACACACACACACACAGCGGGGGAGCGACACACACAAACACACACACACTCACAGCGGGGGAGTGACACACACACACACACACACAGCGGGGGAGGGACACACACACACAGCGGTGGAGGGACACACACACACACAAACAGCGGGGGAGGGACACACACACAAACACACAGCGGGGGAGGGACACACACACACACACAGCGGGGAAAGGACACACACACACTAACAGCGGGGGAGGGACACACACACACACACACACACACACACACACACACACACACACACACAGCGGGGGTGGGACACACACACACACGGGGGAGGGACACACTCACACACACACAGCGGTGGAGGGACACACTCACACACACACGCACAGCGGGGGAGGGACACACACACACACACACAGCGGGGGAGGGACACACACACACACACACAGCGAGGGAGGGACACACACACACAGCGCGGGAGGGACACACACACATACACACAGCTGGGGAAGGGACACACACACACACACACAGCGGGGGAGGGACACACACACACACAGCGGGGGAGGGACACACACACACACACAGCGGGGGAGGGACACTCACACACACACACACACAGCGGGGGAGGGACACACACATACACAAACAGCGCGGGAGCGACAACTGACACACACAGCGGGGGAGGGACACACTCACACACAAACAGCGGGGGAGGGACACACTCACACACACACACAGCGGGGGAGGGACACACACACACACACAGCGGAGGAGGAACACACACACACAGCGGGGGAGGGACACACACACACACACACACACTCACAGCGGGGGAGTGACACACACACACACACACAGCGGGGGAGGGACACACACACACACACAGCGGTGGAGGGACACACACACACACAGCGGGGGAGGGACACACACACAAACACACAGCGGGGGAGGGACACACACACACACACACACACAGCGGGGGTGGGACACACATACACGGGGGAGGGACACACTCACACACACACAGCGGTGGAGAGACACACTCACACACACACACACAGCGGGGGAGGGACACACACACACACACACAGCGGGGGAGGGACACACACACACACACACACACACACACACACATAGCGAGGGAGGGACACACACACACACACAGCGCGGGATACACACACACATACACACAACTGGGGAAGGGACACACACACACACACACACACACACACACAACGGGGGAGTGACACACACACACACACAGCGGGGGAGGGACACACACACACACACACAGCGGGGGAGGGACACTCACACACACACACACAGCGGGGGAGGGACACACACATACACACACACGCAGCGGGGGAGCGACAACTGACACACACAGCGGGGGAGGGACACACTCACACACAAACAGCGGGGGAGGGACACACTCACACACACACACAGCGGGGGAGGGACACACACACACACACACACAGCGGAGGAGGGACACACACACACACACACACAGCGGAGGAGGGACACACACACACACACACAGCGGAGGAGGGACACACACACCCACACACAGCGGGGGAGGGACACACACACACACACACAGCGGGGGAGGGACACACACACACACACACACACAGCGGGGGAGGGACACACACACACACAAACACAGTGGGGGAGGGACACACACACACACACACAGCAGGGGAGGGACACAAACACACACACACACAGCGGGGGAGGGACACACACACACATACACACAGCGGGGGAGGGACACACACACACACACACACACACACACAGCGGGGGAGGGACACACACACACACACACACAGCGGGGGAGGGACACACACACACACACACACACAGCGGGGGAGGGTCACACACACACACGCACACACACAGCGGGGGAGCGACACACACACACAGCGGGGGAGGGACACACACACACACACACAGCGGGGGAGC
>NC_092765.1:62766982-62776982 GCF_047496795.1 Chiloscyllium punctatum
CACACACACATACACACAGCGGGGGAGGGACACACAAACACACACACACACAGCGGGGGAGGGACACACACACACACGCACACGCACAGCGGGGGAGCGACACACACACACAGCGGGGGAGGGACACACTCACACACACACACAGCGGGGGAGGGACACACTCACACACACACACACACACACAGCGGGGGAGGGACACACTCACACACACACACACACAGCGGGGGAGGGACACCCACACACACACACACACAGCGGGGGAGGGACACACACACACACACACGGCGGTGGAGGGACACCCACACACACACACACACAGCGGGGGAGGGACACACACATACACACACACACATAGCGGGGGAGGGACAACACACACACAGCGGGGGAGGGAAACACTCACACACACACACACACACAGCGGGGGAGGGACACACACACACACACACAGCGGGGGAGGGACACACACACACACACAAACACAGCGTGGGAGGGGCACCCACACACCCACACACACACACACACACACAGCGGGGGAGGGACACACACATACACACACACACACAGCGGGGGAGGGACAACACACACACACAGCGGGGGAGGGACAGACTCACACACACACACAGCGGGGGAGGGACACACACACACACACACACACACACAGCGGGGGAGGGACACACTCACACACACACACACAGCGGGGGAGGGACACCCACACACACACACACACACAGCGGGGGAGGGACACACACACACACACACAGCGGGTGAGGGACACACACACACACACACGGCGGTGGAGGGACACCCACAAACACACACACACAGCGGGGGAGGGACACACACATACACACACACACAGTGGGGGAGGGACAACACACACACACAGCGGGGGAGGGAAACACTCACACACACTCACACAGCGGGGGAGGGACACACACACACACACACACAGCGGGGGAGGGACACACACACACACACAAACACAGCGGCGGAGGGACACACACGCACACACACAGCGGGGGAGGGACACACACCCACACACACAGCGGGGGAGTGACACACACACAGCGGGGGAGGGACACACACACACAGCGGGGGAGGGACACACACACACAGCGGGGGAGGGACACACACACACACACACACACACACAGCGGGGGAGGGACACACACACACGGGGGAGGGACACACACACACACACACACAGCGGGGGAGGGACACACACACACACACACACAGCGGGGGAGGGACACCCACACACACACACAGCGGGGGAGGGACACACACACACAGCGGGGGAGGGACACACACACACACACACACACACACAGCGGGGGAGGGACACACACACACGGGGGAGGGACACACACACACACACACACAGCGGGGGAGGGACACACACACACACACACACAGCGGGGGAGGGACACACACACACACACACACGTACACACAGCTGGGGAAGGGACACACACACACACACAGCGGGGGAGGGACACAAACACACACACACACACACACAGCGAGGGAGGGACACACACACACACAGCGGGGGAGGGACACACACACACATACACACAGCTGGGGAAGGGACACACACACACACACACACAGCGGGGGAGGGACACACACACACACACAGCGGGGGAGGGACACACACACCCACACACAGCGGGGGAGGGACACACACACCCACACACAGCGGGGGAGGGACACACACACACACACACAGCGGGGGAGGGACACACACACACACAGCGGGGGAGGGACACACACACAGCGCGGGAGGGACACAAACACACACACACACACACACCGCGAGGGAGGGACACACACAGCGGGGGAGGGACACACACACACATACACACAGCGGGGGAGGGACACACAAACACACACACACACAGCGGGGGAGGGACACACACACACACGCACACGCACAGCGGGGGAGCGACACACACACACAGCGGGGGAGGGACACACTCACACACACACACAGCGGGGGAGGGACACACTCACACACACACACACACACACAGCGGGGGAGGGACACACTCACACACACACACACACACACAGCGGGGGAGGGACACCCACACACACACACACACAGCGGGGGAGGGACACACACACACACACACGGCGGTGGAGGGACACCCACACACACACACACACAGCGTTGGAGGGACACACACACACACACACGGCGGTGGAGGGACACACACACACACACAAACACAGCGGGGGAGGGACACCCACACACCCACACACACACACACACACACAGCGGGGGAGGGACACACACATACACACACACACAGCGGGGGAGGGACAACACACACACACAGCGGGGGAGGGACACACTCACACACACACACAGCGGGGGAGGGACACACTCACACACACACACACACACAGCGGGGGAGGGACACACTCACACACACACACACAGCGGGGGAGGGACACCCACACACACACACAGCGGGGGAGGGACACACACACACATACACACAGCGGGGGAGGGACACACACACACACACACATACACACAGCGGGGGAGGGACACACACACACACACACATACACACAGCGGGGGAGGGACACACACACACACACAGCGGGGGAGCGACACACACAAACACACACACACTCACAGCGGGGGAGTGACACACACACACACACACACAGCGGGGGAGGGACACACACACACAGGGGTGGAGGGACACACACACACACAAACAGCGGGGGAGGGACACACACACAAACACACAGCGGGGGAGGGACACACACACACACACAGCGGGGGAAGAACACACACACACTAACAGCGGGGGAGGGACACACACACACACACACACACACACACACACACACACACAGCGGGGGTGGGACACACACACACAGCGGGGGAGGGACACACACACACACACACAGCGGTGGAGGGACACACTCACACACACACGCACAGCGGGGGAGGGACACACACACACACACACAGCGGGGGAGGGACACACACACACACACACAGCGAGGGAGGGACACACACACACAGCGCGGGAGGGACACCCACACATACACACAGCTGGGGAAGGGACACACACACACACACACAGCGGGGGAGGGACACACACACACACAGCGGGGGAGGGACACACACACACACACACAGCGGGGGAGGGACACTCACACACACACACACACAGCGGGGGAGGGACACACACATACACAAACAGCGGGGGAGCGACAACTGACACACACAGCGGGGGAGGGACACACTCACACACAAACAGCGGGGGAGGGACACACTCACACACACACACAGCGGGGGAGGGACACACACACACACACAGCGGAGGAGGAACACACACACACAGCGGGGGAGGGACACACACACACACACACTCACAGCGGGGGAGTGACACACACACACACACACAGCGGGGGAGGGACACACACACACACACAGCGGTGGAGGGACACACACACACACACACAGCGGGGGAGGGACACACACACAAACACACAGCGGGGGAGGGACACACACACACACTCACACACAGCGGGGGTGGGACACACATACACGGGGGAGGGACACACTCACACACACACAGCGGTGGAGAGACACACTCACACACACACACACAGCGGGGCAGGGACACACACACACACACACAGCGGGGGAGGGACACACACACACACACACACACACACACACATAGCGAGGGAGGGACACACACACACACACAGCGCGGGATACACACACACATACACACAACTGGGGAAGGGACACACACACACACACACACACACACACAACGGGGGAGTGACACACACACACACACAGCGGGGGAGGGACACACACACACACACACAGCTGGGGGAGGGACACTCACACACACACACACACACACAGCGGGGGAGGGACACACACATACACACACACGCAGCGGGGGAGCGACAACTGACACACACAGCGGGGGAGGGACACACTCACACACAAACAGCGGGGGAGGGACACACTCACACACACACACACAGCGGGGGAGGGACACACACACACACACACACAGCGGAGGAGGGACACACACACACACACACACAGCGGAGGAGGGACACACACACACACACACAGCGGAGGAGGGACACACACACCCACACACAGCGGGGGAGGGACACACACACACACACACAGCGGGGGAGGGACACACACACACACACACACAGCGGGGGAGGGACACACACACACACAAACACAGTGGGGGAGGGACACACACACACACACACAGCAGGGGAGGGACACAAACACACACACATACAGCGGGGGAGGGACACACACACACATACACACAGCGGGGGAGGGACACACACACACACACACACACAGCGGGGGAGGGACACATACACACACACACACACAGCGGGGGAGGGACACACACACACACACACACAGCGGGGGAGGGACACACACACACACACAGCGGGGGAGGGTCACACACACACACGCACACACACAGCGGGGGAGCGACACACACACACAGCGGGGGAGGGACACACACACACACACAGCGGGGGAGCGACACACACACACACACACACACACACACACACAGCGGGGAGGGACACACACACACACACACACACACACAGCGGGGGAGGGACACACACACACACACAGCGTGGGAGGGACACACACACACACAGCGGGGGAGGTACACACACACACACACACAGCGGGGGAGGGACACACACACACAGCGGGGGAGGGACACAAACACACACACACACACACACACACACCGCGAGGGAGGGACACACACACACACACAGCGGGGGAGGGACACACACACACACACACACACACACACACACACACACAGCGGGGGAGGGACACACACACACACGCTCACACACAGCGGGGGAGCGACACACACACACAGCGGGGGAGGGACACACACACACACAGCGGGGGAGCGACACACACACACACACACACACTCACAGCGGGGGAGGGACACACACACACACACACACAGCGGGGGAGGGACACACACACACACAGCGGGGGAGGGTCACACACACACACACAGCGGGGGAGGGACACACACACAGCGGGGGAGTTACACACACACACACACACAGCGGGGGAGGTACACACACACACACACAGCGGGGAGGGACACACACACACACACACAGCGGGGGAGGGACACACACACACACACACAGCGGGGGTGGGACACACACACACACGGGGGAGGGACACACTCACACACACACAGCGGTGGAGGGACACACTCACACACACACACACAGCGGGGGAGGGACACACACACACACACACACAGCGGGGGAGGGACACACACACACACACACAGCGGGGGAGGGACACACACACACACACACACAGAGGGGGCCGGACACACACACACACACACACGTCGGGGGAGGGACACACACACACACAGCGGGGGAGGGATACAAACACACACACACTCACACAGCGGAGGAGGGACACACACACACACACACACACACACACACACAGCGGGGGAGGGACACACACACACACACACAGCGGGGGAGGGACACACACACACACAGAGCGGGGGAGGGACACACACACACACAGAGCGGGGGAGGGACACACACACACGGGGGAGGGACACACACACACACAGCGGGGAGGGACACACACACGCACACACACACAGCGGGGGAGGGACACACACACACACAGCGGGGGAGGGACACACACACACACACACACAGTGGGGGAGGGACACACACACACACACACACACAGCGGGGGAGGGACACACTCACACACACACAGCGGGGGAGGGACACAGACACACACACACACACAGCGGGGGAGGGACACACACACACACACAAACAGCGGGGGAGGGACACACACACACACACACACAGCGGGTGAGGGACACACACACACACACACACAGCGGGGGAGGGACACACACACACACACACAGCGGGGGAGGGACACACACACACACACACAGAGCGGGGGAGGGACACACACACACACACACACAACGGGGGAGGGACACACACACACACAGCGGGGGAGGTATACAAACACACACACACTCACACAGCGGGGGAGGGATACACACACACAGCGGGGGAGGACACACACACACACACACACACAGCGGAGGAGGGACACACACACACACACACACAGCGGGGGAGGGACACACACACACACACACAGCGGGGGAGGGACACACACACACACAGAGCGGGGGAGGGACACACACACACACAGAGCGGGGGAGGGACACACACACACGGGGGAGGGACACACACACACACACAGGTGAGGGACACACACACGCACACACACACAGCGGGGGAGGGACACACACACACACAGCGGGGGAGGGACACACACACACACACACACACACACACACAGTGGGGGTGGGACACACACACACACACACAGCGGGTGAGGGACACACACACACACACGGCGGTGGAGGGACACCCACAAACACACACACACAGCGGGGGAGGGACACACACATACACACACACACAGTGGGGGAGGGACAACACACACACACAGCGGGGGAGGGAAACACTCACACACACTCACACAGCGGGGGAGGGACACCCACACACACACACACAGCGGGGGAGGGACACACACACACACACACAAACACAGCGGCGGAGGGACACACACGCACACACACAGCGGGGGAGGGACACACACCCACACACACAGCGGGGGAGTGACACACACACAGCGGGGGAGGGACACACACACACAGCGGGGGAGGGACACACACACACACACACACACACACAGCGGGGGAGGGACACACACACACGGGGGAGGGACACACACACACACACACACAGCGGGGGAGGGACACACACACACACACACACAGCGGGGGAGGGACACACACACACACACACACGTACACACAGCTGGGGAAGGGACACACACACACACACAGCGGGGGAGGGACACAAACACACACACACACACACACAGCGAGGGAGGGACACACACACACACAGCGGGGGAGGGACACACACACACATACTCACAGCTGGGGAAGGGACACACACACACACACACAGCGGGGGAGGGACACACACACACACACAGCGGGGGAGGGACACACACACCCACACACAGCGGGGGAGGGACACACACACCCACACACAGCGGGGGAGGGACACACACACACACACACAGCGGGGGAGGGACACACACACACACAGCGGGGGAGGGACACACACACAGCGCGGGAGGGACACAAACACACACACACACACACCGCGAGGGAGGGACACACACAGCGGGGGAGGGACACACACACACATAAACACAGCGGGGGAGGGACACACAAACACACACACACACAGCGGGGGAGGGACACACACACACACGCACACGCACAGCGGGGGAGCGACACACACACACAGCGGGGGAGGGACACACTCACACACACACACAGCGGGGGAGGGACACACTCACACACACACACACACACACAGCGGGGGAGGGACACACTCACACACACACACACACACACAGCGGGGGAGGGACACCCACACACACACACACACAGCGGGGGAGGGACACACACACACACACACGGCGGTGGAGGGACACCCACACACACACACACACAGCGTTGGAGGGACACACACACACACACACGGCGGTGGAGGGACACACACACACACACAAACACAGCGGGGGAGGGACACCCACACACCCACACACACACACACACAGCGGGGGAGGGACACACACATACACACACACACAGCGGGGGAGGGACAACACACACACACAGCGGGGGAGGGACACACTCACACACACACACAGCGGGGGAGGGACACACTCACACACACACACACACACAGCGGGGGAGGGACACACTCACACACACACACACAGCGGGGGAGGGACACCCACACACACACACAGCGGGGGAGGGACACACACACACATACACACAGCGGGGGAGGGACACACACACACACACACATACACACAGCGGGGGAGGGACACACACACACACACACAGCGGGGGAGCGACACACACAAACACACACACACTCACAGCGGGGGAGTGACACACACACACACACACACAGCGGGGGAGGGACACACACACACAGCGGTGGAGGGACACACACACACACAAACAGCGGGGGAGGGACACACACACAAACACACAGCGGGGGAGGGACACACACACACACACAGCGGGGAAAGGACACACACACACTAACAGCGGGGGAGGGACACACACACACACACACACACACACACACACACACACACACAGCGGGGGTGGGACACACACACACACGGGGGAGGGACACACTCACACACACACAGCGGTGGAGGGACACACTCACACACACACGCACAGCGGGGGAGGGACACACACACACACACACAGCGGGGGAGGGACACACACACACACACACAGCGAGGGAGGGACACACACACACAGCGCGGGAGGGACACACACACATACACACAGCTGGGGAAGGGACACACACACACACACACAGCGGGGGAGGGACACACACACACACAGCGGGGGAGGGACACACACACACACACAGCGGGGGAGGGACACTCACACACACACACACACAGCGGGGGAGGGACACACACATACACAAACAGCGCGGGAGCGACAACTGACACACACAGCGGGGGAGGGACACACTCACACACAAACAGCGGGGGAGGGACACACTCACACACACACACAGCGGGGGAGGGACACACACACACACACAGCGGAGGAGGAACACACACACACAGCGGGGGAGGGACACACACACACACACACACACTCACAGCGGGGGAGGGACACACACACACACACAGCGGTGGAGGGACACACACACACACAGCGGGGGAGGGACACACACACAAACACACAGCGGGGGAGGGACACACACACACACACACACACAGCGGGGGTGGGACACACATACACGGGGGAGGGACACACTCACACACACACAGCGGTGGAGAGACACACTCACACACACACACACAGCGGGGGAGGGACACACACACACACACACAGCGGGGGAGGGACACACACACACACACACACACACACACACACACACATAGCGAGGGAGGGACACACACACACACACAGCGCGGGATACACACACACATACACACAACTGGGGAAGGGACACACACACACACACACACAACGGGGGAGTGACACACACACACACACAGCGGGGGAGGGACACACACACACACACACAGCGGGGGAGGGACACTCACACACACACACACAGCGGGGGAGGGACACACACATACACACACACGCAGCGGGGGAGCGACAACTGACACACACAGCGGGGGAGGGACACACACACACACAAACAGCGGGGGAGGGACACACTCACACACACACACAGCGGGGGAGGGACACACACACACACACACACAGCGGAGGAGGGACACACACACACACACACACAGCGGAGGAGGGACACACACACACACACACAGCGGAGGAGGGACACACACACCCACACACAGCGGGGGAGGGACACACACACACACACACAGCGGGGGAGGGACACACACACACACACACACACAGCGGGGGAGGGACACACACACACACAAACACAGTGGGGGAGGGACACACACACACACACACAGCAGGGGAGGGACACAAACACACACACACACAGCGGGGGAGGGACACACACACACATACACACAGCGGGGGAGGGACACACACACACACACACACACACACAGCGGGGGAGGGACACACACACACACACACACAGCGGGGGAGGGACACACACACACACACACACACAGCGGGGGAGGGTCACACACACACACGCACACACACAGCGGGGGAGCGACACACACACACAGCGGGGGAGGGACACACACACACACACACAGCGGGGGAGCGACACACACACACACACACACACACAC
>NC_092765.1:62779482-62784482 GCF_047496795.1 Chiloscyllium punctatum
AGCGGGGGAGGGACACACACACACATACACACAGCGGGGGAGGGACACACAAACACACACACACACAGCGGGGGAGGGACACACACACACACGCACACGCACAGCGGGGGAGCGACACACACACACAGCGGGGGAGGGACACACTCACACACACACACAGCGGGGGAGGGACACACTCACACACACACACACACACACAGCGGGGGAGGGACACACTCACACACACACACACACAGCGGGGGAGGGACACCCACACACACACACACACAGCGGGGGAGGGACACACACACACACACACGGCGGTGGAGGGACACCCACACACACACACACACAGCGGGGGAGGGACACACACATACACACACACACATAGCGGGGGAGGGACAACACACACACACAGCGGGGGAGGGAAACACTCACACACACACACACACACAGCGGGGGAGGGACACACACACACACACACAGCGGGGGAGGGACACACACACACACACAAACACAGCGTGGGAGGGGCACCCACACACCCACACACACACACACACACACAGCGGGGGAGGGACACACACATACACACACACACACAGCGGGGGAGGGACAACACACACACACAGCGGGGGAGGGACAGACTCACACACACACACAGCGGGGGAGGGACACACACACACACACACACACACACACAGCGGGGGAGGGACACACTCACACACACACACACAGCGGGGGAGGGACACCCACACACACACACACACACAGCGGGGGAGGGACACACACACACACACACAGCGGGTGAGGGACACACACACACACACACGGCGGTGGAGGGACACCCACAAACACACACACACAGCGGGGGAGGGACACACACATACACACACACACAGTGGGGGAGGGACAACACACACACACAGCGGGGGAGGGAAACACTCACACACACTCACACAGCGGGGGAGGGACACACACACACACACACACAGCGGGGGAGGGACACACACACACACACAAACACAGCGGCGGAGGGACACACACGCACACACACAGCGGGGGAGGGACACACACCCACACACACAGCGGGGGAGTGACACACACACAGCGGGGGAGGGACACACACACACAGCGGGGGAGGGACACACACACACAGCGGGGGAGGGACACACACACACACACACACACACACAGCGGGGGAGGGACACACACACACGGGGGAGGGACACACACACACACACACACAGCGGGGGAGGGACACACACACACACACACACAGCGGGGGAGGGACACACACACACGTACACACAGCTGGGGAAGGGACACACACACACACACAGCGGGGGAGGGACACAAACACACACACACACACACACACAGCGAGGGAGGGACACACACACACACAGCGGGGGAGGGACACACACACACATACACACAGCTGGGGAAGGGACACACACACACACACACACAGCGGGGGAGGGACACACACACACACAGCGGGGGAGGGACACACACACCCACACACAGCGGGGGAGGGACACACACACCCACACACAGCGGGGGAGGGACACACACACACACACACAGCGGGGGAGGGACACACACACACACACACAGCGGGGGAGGGACACACACACACACACACACACAGCGGGGGAGGGACACACACACACACACAGCGGGGGAGGGACACACACACACACACAGCGGGGGAGGGACACAAACACACACACACACACACACCGCGAGGGAGGGACACACACACACACACACACCGCGAGTGAGGGACACACACACACACAGCGGGGGAGGGACACACTCACACACACACACACACACACAGCGGGGGAGGGACACACTCACACACACACACACACAGCGGGGGAGGGACACCCACACACACACACACACAGCGGGGGAGGGACACACACACACACACACACAGCGGGGGAGGGACACACACACACACACACGGCGGTGGAGGGACACCCACACACACACACACACAGCGGGGGAGGGACACACACATACACACACACACACAGCGGGGGAGGGACAACACACACACACAGCGGGGGAGGGAAATACTCACACACACACACACACACAGCGGGGGAGGGACACACACACACACACACACAGCGGGGGAGGGACACACACACACACACAAACACAGCGGGGGAGGGACACCCACACACCCACACACACACACACACACACACAGCGGGGGAGGGACACACACATACACACACACACAGCGGGGGAGGGACAACACACACACACAGCGGGGGAGGGACACACTCACACACACACACAGCGGGGGAGGGACACACTCACACACACACACACACACACAGCGGGGGAGGGACACCCACACACACACACACACACAGCGGGGGAGGGACACACACACACACACACAGCGGGTGAGGGACACACACACACACACGGCGGTGGAGGGACACCCACAAACACACACACACAGCGGGGGAGGGACACACACATACACACACACACAGTGGGGGAGGGACAACACACACACACAGCGGGGGAGGGAAACACTCACACACACTCACACAGCGGGGGAGGGACACACACACACACACACACAGCGGGGGAGGGACACACACACACACACAAACACAGCGGCGGAGGGACACACACGGACACACACAGCGGGGGAGGGACACACACCCACACACACAGCGGGGGAGTGACACACACACAGCGGGGGAGGGACACACACACACAGCGGGGGAGGGACACACACACACACACACACACACAGCGGGGGAGGGACACACACACACGGGGGAGGGACACACACACACACACACAGCGGGGGAGGGACACACACACACACACACACAGCGGGGGAGGGACACACACACACACACGTACACACAGCTGGGGAAGGGACACACACACACACACAGCGGGGGAGGGACACAAACACACACACACACACACAGCGAGGGAGGGACACACACACACAGCGGGGGAGGGACACACACACACATACACACAGCTGGGGAAGGGACACACACACACACACACAGCGGGGGAGGGACACACACACACACACACAGCGGGGGAGGGACACACACACCCACACACAGCGGGCGAGGGACACACACACCCACACACAGCGGGGGAGGGACACACACACACACACACACAGCGGGGGAGGGACACACACACACACACACAGCGGGGGAGGGACACACACACACACACACACACACAGCGGGGGAGGGACACACACACACACACAGCGGGGGAGGGACACACACACACACACAGCGGGGGAGGCACACAAACACACACACACACACACACCGCGAGGGAGGGACACACACACACACACACACCGCGAGTGAGGGACACACACACACACAGCGGGGGAGGGACACACACACACACAAACACACACACACAGTTGGGGAGGGACACACACACACACACACACAGCAGGGGAGGGACACAAACACACACACACACACACAGCGGGGGAGGGACACACACACACATACACACAGCGGGGGAGGGACACACACACACACACACACACACACACACAGCGGGGTAGGGACACACACACACACACACAGCGGGGGAGGGACACACACACACACACACACACAGCGGGGGAGGGACACACACACACACACACACACAGCGGGGGAGGGACACACACACACACACACACACACAGCGGGGGAGGGACACAAACACACACACACACACACACACCGCGAGGGAGGGACACACACACACACACACAGCGGGGGAGGGACACACACACACACACACACAGAGCGGGGGAGGGACACACACACATACACAGAGCGGGGGAGGGACACACACACACACAGCGGGGGAGGGATACAAACACACACACACTCACACAGCGGGGGAGGGACACACACACACAGCGGGGGAGGACACACACACATACACAGAGCGGGGGAGGGACACACACACACACAGCGGGGGAGGGACACAAACACACACACACACACACCGCGAGGGAGGGACACACACACACACACACACCGCGAGTGAGGGACACACACACACACAGCGGGGGAGGGACACACACACACACAAACACACACACACAGTGGGGGAGGGACACACACACGCACACAGCAGGGGAGGGGCACAAACACACACACACACACACACACAGCGGGGGAGGGACACACACACACATACACACAGCGGGGGAGGGACACACACACACACACACACACAGCGGGGGAGGGACACACACACACACACACACACACACAGCGGGCGAGGGACACACACACACACAGCGGGGGAGGGACACACACACACACACACACACACAGCGGGGGAGGGACACAAACACACACACACACACACACACCGCGAGGGAGGGACACACACACACACACAGCGGGGTGGGACACACACACACACACACAGCGGGGTGGGACACACACACACACACACAGAGCGGGGGAGGGACACACACACATACACAGAGCGGGGGAGGGACACACACACACAGCGGGGGAGGGATACAGACACACACACTCTCACACAGCGGGGGAGGGACACACACACACAGCGGGGGAGGACACACACACACACACACACACACAGCGGAGGAGGGACACACACACACACACCGCGGGGGAGGGACACAAACACACACACACACACACACCGCGAGGGAGGGACACACACACACACACACACCGCGAGTGAGGGACACACACACACACAGCGGGGGAGGGACACACTCACACACACACACACACACACACACAGCGGGGGAGGGACACACTCACACACACACACACACAGCGGGGGAGGGACACCCACACACACACACACACAGCGGAGGAGGGACACACACACACACACACGGCGGTGGAGGGACACCCACACACACACACACACAGCGGGGGAGGGACACACACATACACACACACACACAGCGGGGGAGGGACAACACACACACACAGCGGGGGAGGGAAACACTCACA
>NC_092765.1:62789482-62794482 GCF_047496795.1 Chiloscyllium punctatum
ACACACACAGCGGGGGAGGGACACACACACACACACATACACACAGCTGGGGAAGGGACACACACACACACACAGCGGGGGAGGGACACAAACACACACACACACACACACACAGCGAGGGAGGGACACATACACACACAGCGGGGGAGGGACACACACACACATACACACAGCTGGGGAAGGGACACCCACTCACACACACACAGCGGGGGAGGGACACACACACACACACAGCGGGGGAGGGACACACACACACACACACACAGCGGGGGAGGGACACACACACACACACACACACACAACGGGGGAGGGACACCCACACACACACACACACACAGCGGGGGAGGGACACACGCATACACACACACACAGCGGGGGAGGGACAACAGACACACACAGCGGGGCGGGACACACTCACACACAAACACCGGGGGAGGGACACACTCACACACACACACAGCGGGGGAGGGACGCACACACACACACACAGCGGGGGAGGGACACACACACACACACAGCGGGGGAGGGACACACACACACACACACACACAAAGCGGGGGAGGGACACACACACACACACACACACAGCGGGGGAGAGACACACACACACACACACACAGCGGGGGAGGGACACACACACACACACACACACACACACACAGCGGGCGAGGGACACACACACACACACACACACACACAGCGGGGGAGGGACACACACACACACACACACAGCGGGGGAGGGACACACACACACACACACACAGCGGGGGAGGGACACACACACACACACACACAGCGGGGGAGGGACACACACACACACACACACAGCGGGGGAGGGACACACACACACACACACACACCGCGAGGGAGGGACACACACACACACACACACACAGAGCGGGGGAGGGACACACACACACACACAGCGGGGGAGGGATACAAACACACACACACACTCACACAGCGGGGGAGGGACACACACACACAGCGGGGGAGGACACACACACACACACACACACACACACAGCGGGGGAGGGACAAACACACACACACACACACACACAGCGGGGGAGGGACACACACACACACTCACAGCGGGGGAGGGACACACACACACACACACAGCGGGGGAGGGACACACACACACAGAGCGGGGGAGGGACACACACACACACAGAGCAGGGGAGGGACACACACACACGGGGGAGGGACACACACACACACAAAGGTGAGGGACACACACAAGCACACACACACAGCGGGGGAGGGACACACACACACACAGCGGGGGAGGGACACACACACACACACACACACACACACACACAGTGGGGGAGGGACACACACACACACACACTGCGGGGGAGGGACACACTAACACACACACACAGCGGGGGAGGGACACACACACACACACACACAGCGGGGGAGGGACACACACACACTCACACACAGCGGGGGAGGGACACACACACACACACACACAGCGGGGGAGGGACACACACACACACACACACACACACCCACAGCGGGGGAGGGACACACACACACACACACACAGCGGGGGAGGGACACACACACACACGCACACACACAGCGGGGGAGCGACACACACACAGCGGGAGAGGGACTCACACACACACAGACACACAGCGGGGGAGGCACACAAACACACACACACACAGCGGGGGAGGGACACACACACACACACACACAGCGGGGGAGGGACACAAACACACACACACACACACACACACACACACCGCGAGGGAGGGACACACACACACACACAGCGGGGGAGGGACACACACACACATACACACAGCGGGGGAGGGACACACACACACACACACACACAGCGGGGGAGGGACACACACACACACGCACACGCACAGCGGGGGAGCGACAGACACACACAGCGGAGGAGGGACACACACACACACAGCGGGGGAGCGACACACACACACACACACACACACACTCACAGCGGGGGAGGGACACACACATACACACACACACAGCGGGGGAGGGACACACACACACACACACAGCGGGGGAGGGACACACACACACAGCGGGGGAGGGACACACACACACACACACACAGCGGGGGAGGGACGCACACACACACACACAGCGGGGGAGGGACACACACACACACACACACAGCGGGGGAGGGACACACACACACACACACGGGGGAGGGACACACTCACACACACACAGCGGTGGAGGGACACACTCACACACACACACACAGCGGGGGAGGGACACACACACACACACAGCGGGGGAGGGACACACACACACACACAGCGGGGGAGGGACACACACACACACACACATAGCGAGGGAGGGACACACACACACACACACATAGCGAGGGAGGGACACACACACACACACACACAGCGGGGGAGGGACACACACACACACACAGCGGGGGAGGGACACACACACACGCACACGCACAGCGGGGGAGCGACACACACACACAGCGGGGGAGGGACACACACACACACACAGCGGGGGAGCGATACAAACACACACACACACTCACACAGCGGGGGAGTGACACACACACACAGCGGGGGAGGGACACACACACACACACACACACACACACATAGCGGGGAGGGACACACACACACAGCGGGGGAGGACACACACACACACACACACACAGCGGGGGAGGGACACACACACACACACACACACACACAGCGGGGGAGGGACACACTCACACACACACAGCGGGGGAGGGACACACTCACACACACACAGCGGGGGAGGGACACACTCACACACACACAGCGGGCAAGGGACACACTCACACACACACAGCGGGGGAGGGACACACTCACACACACACACACACAGCGGGGGAGGGACACACACACAGCGGGGGAGGGACACACACACACACTACGGGGGAGGGACACACACACACACACACACACGCACACACACAGCGGGGGAGGGACACACACACACACACACACACACACACAGCGGGGGAGGGACACACACACACACAGCGGGGGAGGGACACAACTACACACACCCACACACATACACACACACAGCGGGGGAGGGACACACAGTGTGGGAGGGACACACACACACAGCGGGGGAGGGAGACACACACACACACACACACAGCGGGGGAGGGACACACCCCCCCACATCACACACACACACACACACACACAGCGGGGGAGGGACACACACACCCGCACACACACACACACACACACACAGCGGGGGAGGGACACCCACACACACACACACACTCACAGCGGGGGAGGGACACACACACCCACACACACACACACTCACACACACACACACAGCGGGGGAGGGACACACTCACACACACACACACAGCGGGGGAAGGACACCCACACACACACACACACACACAGCGGGGGAGGGACACACACACACACACACAGCGGGTGAGGGACACACACACACACACACACGGCGGTGGAGGGACACCCACAAACACACACACACAGCGGGGGAGGGACACACACATACACACACACACACACAGCGGGGGAGGGACAACACACACACACAGCGGGGGAGGGAAACACTCACACACACTCACACAGCGGGGGAGGGACACACACACACACACACACAGCGGGGGAGGGACACACACACACACACAAACACAGCGGGGGAGGGACACACACGCACACACACAGCGGGGGAGGGACACACACACACACACACAGCGGGGGAGTGACACACACACACACACACAGCGGGGGAGGGACACACACACACAGCGGGGGAGGGACACACACACACACACACACAGCGGGGGAGGGACACACACACACACACACACAGCGGGGGAGGGACACACACACACGGGGGGGTCGAGTAACACACACACACACACACGGGGGAGGGACACACACACACACACACACAGCGGGGGAGGGACACACACACACACACGTACACACAGCTGGGGAAGGGACACACACACACACACAGCGGGGGAGGGACACAAACACCCACACACACACACAGCGAGAGAGGGAGACACACACACACAGCGGGGGAGGGACACACACACACATACACACAGCTGGGGAAGGGACACACACACACACACACACACACACAGCGGGGGAGGGACAAACACACACACACACAGCGGGGGAGGGACACACACACACACACATACACACAGCTGGGGAAGGGACACACACACACACACAGCGGGGGAGGGACACAAACACACACACACACACACACACAGCGAGGGAGGGACACATACACACACAGCGGGGGAGGGACACACACACACATACACACAGCTGGGGAAGGGACACCCACACACACACACACAGCGGGGGAGGGACACACACACACACACACAGCGGGGGAGGGACACACACACACACACAGCGGGGGAGGGACACACACACACACACACACACAACGGGGGAGGGACACCCACACACACACACACACACAGCGGGGGAGGGACACACGCATACACACACACACAGCGGGGGAGGGACAACAGACACACACAGCGGGGCGGGACACACTCACACACAAACACCGGGGGAGGGACACACTCACACACACACACAGCGGGGGAGGGACGCACACACACACACACAGCGGGGGAGGGACACACACACACACACACAGCGGGGGAGGGACACACACACACACACACACACAAAGCGGGGGAGGGACACACACACACACACACACACAGCGGGGGAGAGACACACACTCACACACACAGCGGGGGAGGGACACACACACACACACACACACACACACACAGCGGGCGAGGGACACACACACACACACACACACACACAGCGGGGGAGGGACACACACACACACACACACAGCGGGGGAGGGACACACACACACACACACACAGCGGGGGAGGGACACACACACACACACACACAGCGGGGGAGGGACACACACACACACACACACACCGCGAGGGA